>NC_088337.1:9472500-9492500 GCF_036884655.1 Musa acuminata AAA Group | reverse complement strand
CCCTTAATGTAATCTGTAGAAGTCCATCCACAGTTTATATTTGATCTCATATTTATGTTTAGCAAAAGAATTCACTGGTATACATTAGAGGAAGGAAATATCTATTGTTAGATTGAGAAATGGCAACATTGCTATCTTGAAGCTTATATTTTAGACTCGACGTATTAATGTTGGATAAAAAATTTTAAAATATGACAAGCTTTTTAGTCATACTTTTATGTTCTTGATTAGTATGACAAATATCTTACTTCGTTACTCTGCTTTTGCTGTCAACTCTGTTGAAATGGTGATTTATTCTGTCTTTATTCATCTGCACCTTCCTCTACTTATTCTGACTTTTTATTTAGCTCCAAAAGCGAGTTTCATGGTGGCTATGCACAGTGCTTCTTTGGAAGGAAGCTCCTGTTTGTAAAAATTTGTTCTCTTCATTCTTCAGTTTTGATTACTAACTTTTACAATCTTTTAATTTATCATCCAGATATTTTAGATGTTGGCCCCTATTTCCTCTTTTGATGAGCTGATCATTTGCCTTCATGAAGGAGATAAATTACTGTGTGAGGGGACAATCAAAAGTTGTGCACCCTTCTGCAGAAGTTTTGCCACCCTGTCAGACCATTTCAACGTGAAACTAGGATCCTCTTTCACAATTAGGTAAACAACCAAGCTAACAGAGTCCCCAATTATATTAAGCTCAGGATGTTATGTGGGTTTCTAAGCCATCTTTTTCCATCTGAGTTGGACTAACATTGACTATCTTATATGTAGAACAGGCAAGAATCTTAAATTTGTGACTTTTGTATCTCAAGTATGATGTTTATGCAGATGTAATTTATTGATCTACATGAGCTACAACTTTTGTGACCAATGAAGTTAGGGAATCAGGATTGCCAACCGAGCCCTGGATATATCCGTAGCGTGTTTCAACATGGTTCCAGTGTCCTGACTACTACATGTTTGCAACATTGGAAATGTAGCACAGTGGAGCATTTTTCCATGATCCATTATTGCCTTGAAATATTGGCATTATTGGAGGCACTTATAGTTTTCACTGTGATCTTGAATTAACAGAAGGAAATTTGAGCAGTTGGGTGATGGAAGCTTCATGGGTTGAACATCTAAGAACCAAGGAGAAGTTAAAGCAGTGTCCTTCATTAGGAGACTCTTCCATGTGTCAGGCAGAAGCATCATCCTCTCCTCTGTGACAATTGAGTCCCTCCAGAATCTATTTGTACTAATATTGAAGTTTAAATGCACAATCTTTTGTTTGTTCATGATTGAAAGCCCATTGGTCTCTTTAGTAGGATTGGGCTGATGGCATTCTGTCAGACGATAGTGATGAGGCATTATTGCCTGAGATGGTATATATGGGTTTCATCTACATGCAGGTCACTGAAGCATACACTATCTAAGATCTGCTACCGGCTGGAGATGCCTACACCTGTCGTCAGGAATAGGGACATTCATATTGGACGAAAGAAGCCTCTGTTTTCCATCTCTACTATGGAGTTAAACCATGTGAAGAGCATCAGTGTGCTGCTGAATATATCATCATATAACACTTGTTTCTTCCTCGTACTAGTAGAAAAACATCTGTAGAAGATGAAATGGATTCGCCAGAGGAGGTCATTTTATCATATAGTGTCTGTTTTTGCCTAATGGCTAAGCTTAAATGACCATAATTTTGTTTCTTTGTCATTGCAGGAATATGATTTCAGGACCTGTCAAAAAATGATGTCCATCTGAAGCCACAGACAGCTCTTTGAATACGGTATTTTCCTCTCCCTTTGTGTGTTTGTTTATCATTCGATGCCCTGCACTCGAGAGATTTTATTGATCAAACTAATCATGTTCAGGTATCAATCAATCAATCCAGAGCCATCAACGAATGCTGGCCTGCACATGGCTCACCTGGTCATCATCCGACATGATATCTTCCTGATGATACGGGGAGGATTGCTAGTCCTGAAAACTCGATCATGCTTGCCCTGTAATTGTGAGCTTCCTACAGGTGAACCTTGCATGACTCCTTTTATATGGAAAAGCTCATCCTTTCATCTCCTCCTTTATGTTATTTTACTGCCTGGTGATGTGTAAAGTTTTGGATGTTGCAGGCAGCTCGTCATCTAAAAGCCATCCTATCCTATCCTTCGCAGCCCAAGTTAAGACACTCGAAGAAGATTAGCGCTACTGGGGAAGAGAGAGAATCTAGCTTATTTTTCCTGGAACTTGTGATCTTTTTATGGAGCTTATAGTTTGCTGTTTCCGGTGCAGCCCCACTCGCTGATACAACTCTTCTTTCTTCCCCGGAGAACAAAAGGAGGAGACCGACTGTGCTGGTAGAATAAAAGCCGCATGGCCCGAGTCACATCATATGACTGTCGTCGTCTTCACTTCACTGCCTTCCCTTCATTCATGCGCTTCGACTTGAGGTACTTCCAAAAGGTCGTACGTTCGACGTCGAGACTTCCAATTTCATTTATAGTTCGAATTTATGACAATTATTGTATTCGAATCGATGGCCGATAGTGGGTGGTATTCGCATCTATTCACATCGTCCACATCATGCGTGAAGATTCTCATTATCATGTTGATCTATAATCAAATGTGTTTTTTGAATGATTAGTTAACTCGTCCGTAATCATCGGTGGTTATCTACAAAGACTGCTGCTATAGAAGTAAGATCACAAATCTAATATAATAAGGGATAGTTTTCGGATAAATTTTTAAGCCAGTTTATTCATAGATTTCTTTCCCAAGACTTCATATTTTGATTGAGAAAGGAAATTTAGTTCTTCCATCAACACATCAAAGACTGGAGTCAAATCCCTCACGCCCTTTCATTCAAGAGAAGGATACAGAAATCTCGGTTTAACTCTCATTACTATGAGACCCTTGCCGGAGGACCAGGGAAACTTGTTCTCTCTCTCTCTCTCTCTCTCTCTCTCTCTCGCTCGCTCGCTCGGCTTCCCTTTTTTTTTCGTGGATTTAAGAAAGAGCGGATGCTTGAAGAAAAAAGAGCAAAAACAACATCTTGAAGAGATGAGACAGCAGCAGCGTGCAATTGATTCCATCTGCTCGAAAGATGAGCCCTAGCTTTCTTGTTCATCATAATGTACAAGCTTGATCGACCGCTGACGTTGCTGAGAGCTGGAGGCAATGGCATGGCGGCGATGGAGCAGTGTGCGGAGTCTGGACCTCAGTTCAAGTTCACGCCGAACAATCTCAGCCGCTTCGAGTTAGCCGGTGCTTCCGCCGTGTTCTTCGCTGCTTCTTCCTCCCGATCGCCTGAACACGAACGCGAGGTTGAGAATTGTAGCGATTTAGCTCGGTTTCCAGGTCGCAGAAACGTACCGAGACATGAGTGGTTGCGACTGGGGCGCGCAGGCGGCGCGCCGGGCGCCGGAGGGCTCTCCTCCCGACCTTGGCGCCTGCACCCGATGTAGAGGCGGTCGCCGCCCGCTCGGAGGCGCTCGAAGAGAACGACGTCGCCAGCGTCGAGCTTCTTCTCCTTGACGAAGCGGCTCCAGCCTTTGGTGAGCACGTAGCTCTGGCTGCTGCTCCAGTAGGAGTAGCGGAACATCCACGGCTTGCCGGCCTCGTCCTCGAAGTTCAGCAACAGGTCCTTCTCGCCCGAGTCGCCGGCGAGTGGGAAGTACTTCTCCGCCTGCTGCTTCGGGATCACCAGCCTGTTGAGCTTCCCCACGTCGCTTGGGGTAAGAGACTTCTCGAACATGTGCTCCCGCTGACGACGGGGTTCGATCTGCTCTCCTCGGTAGGGATGGTGGCGGTAGTGCTGGTGGAGATTCACGGGTGGCTCCCAAGACCATGCTTCATGGTGATGGTCTGACACAGGATCCATGGTCACGTTCAGAAAGGCACAAAAGCTTGGGGATATGTGGAGACTGTTGCTAAGAACTTATAGCCTTACGAGGAACGATTGCAGCAAAAGATACACAGATATATGCAGTTGGTATTGTGAGCATAGAGTTCCCAAATCTAAAATATTCTATTAAGCTAAGGAGTTGAAGAATGATGACAGTGTGATGGTTCAGATGTGAGTGCCATCACTGTGTCCTCATCTCAACCATCTCCAGTGAGATCCAGGTAATGACATTCCATGTGGTATGTTGGGTCCGGTAAACTCCTGTGCTGCACCCTTTTATTGGTACATCTGCTACAATAAAAAAAACCAGGTTTGTTTTCTGTGTGTGTGTGTGTGTTGTGTTGTGTTGGAAGACATTATTTGTCTCAGGTATCTTACTGTTTGAATCGAAGCATTTGTGTTGGAACACACAGTATTTATCTTCAGTTGCATGTCAAAAATATCAAACGTCAAGAGACCACAAATGTAAGAAACGAACAGCTTCCAATACAATATAATGACTCTTCTCTTCACCATTTTCCAAAGGAGAAGCATTTCTTTGTCCCATCCTATTGATCCTGCATGCTGCGCTTCCACCATGGGCATCTGAGGTCCCGCACACCGACTCTTACATGCACATGCATGAATCGAGTAGTATCTTAGTATCTCTTGTAGTTTAGTCTGCAGGATATCGATGCTGGTGTGTGTCAGTGATCAGATGAGAGAAGGCTTGGAAATATTATTACTTTATCAGAGTTCATGGAAGTGTGAGGGACTCTGTTGGCTTTTCTTTGAGTGGTGGCTCAAGATGCATGAACTTGAACTATACTGTGTTCTTGTTTGTTTCTCTGTGTAATAAGGATCGGAGAGAAGGACTAGATGAGATGATAAAGATGACAAGGAGTGTTCATGGGCTTTTGTACCTTAGAGTTTTAGCCGCCACCTCTTTCTTTTGTCCTTCTCTTTCTCTCACATGCTAATGCAACTACTGTTCTTGCCAGAGTCAGGTTATGATTGAGATTCGAATGCTCATCATCTGTTTTTATTTTGAGGGAAAATGAGCTACAGAAAAGATAAGCATGTTTACAACTTTGAGTCTGCATAAAACTGGTTGGTCCATCCGGCTATGATGTTGATCTCTTTCCTCCTCACATTCTGTAGCCACATAGGGTCTTCCTTTGTGGAGTATCTGAGGTCCACATGGTGTGCCCCTGCCAAGAAACACAAACAGAGTCACATGTTAGGCTATTTAGAAAAGGGATGGAGATCAAAAGGAAGCATACCTTGAGGTACAACCATGGCTTTAAGGCTTGGGTTAAGAGACTTCAGCACGCTGCACATAGCGTACACCGTTTCAGTCCATCGACAGAGACAAAAAGGATGGATTGTGTTCTTACCCTCCACCGCTCCATGGATCCCTTAGCCCGTTGAAGAATATGATGTTGCTCCCGAACCTTTTCAACACCCTTGTGATGTCCTACGAGAGGCAACAAAAGGATTCAGATGTGAAGATTAGCAGCAGGAAATCGACAGTGATTGCATGTGTGGTGGTGGCGTCACGGTGGACTTACATGGCCACCGAACTCTGTGGTGATCCAGTGTGGCCTTGGAGCTACACCGTAGTATGATTCGCAGAACCTAGCGTTGTCGTCGTAACTATATTTGTTCGCAGGAAACATGCTCTCCTCTGATCTTCCCCCTGTTGGAAGAATCATCTCTGTGCATGACTGCGAAAAGAGCCATGCAGAGATGGGATATCAGCAGACCTAGACAGTGGAAAGACGAGAATTGCTCATCACCTGCCAATTCCATCCATCCGTGCCAACAGTATCATCCAACGAATCGGTGTCGATATCGAAGCATGTCGCTTTTCCAGTGTAGTTGTAGTATATGTTCATGGCCCCATATAATCTGGCAAAGGTATCATTACCAGATATCGGATCGTCGATGGCCTTGCACATCTGCAACGGTTTGAATCAGTAGAGAGAGCTGGAAGTTTAGAGGAAAGGTTTTACTGCAGATTCGGATGACCTGTTTCACGGGGTAAGCTGGGAGAGGGGTGAGGAAGTCTGAAACAGTGGGGTAATCCGTCATGGCGCCGTAAACTAAAGCCTCTTCGATCCATTGAGGCAAGTTTGAGACTTCATCACTGTGGAAGAAGAAGAAGATGATGATGATGATGAAGTCGTCGACTTAGCTCAGAATAATTAAGCCCAATGGCATCAAACTGGAGATGTGACAATGTATCATCCAGCTCCTTACGAGCATGTCTTGAATGCCTTGGCGAGCTTCTTAGGTCCTCCTGGTCGTGACAAGGTATCATCCAACTCCTTCCACGAACTCTTTATCGTTCTGTAGCAGCTTTCACTTTCACTCTGATATCATAGCACACAACTCATCACCAGAGAGAGAGAGAGAGAGAGAGACGGAGAGAGAGAGAGAAACAGACCCTGAAGTCATTGGTGACGATGTTGTAGAAGGTGTAAGGGGAGACGAGGTCATCGAACTGGAGAAGAGGAGCAGAAGATGCCAAGGCTCCAAGAACAACGTGTGGGTACTTCAACCTAAACCATGCAGCCAACACTGTGTGCATCATCAAAGATAAGTATGAGCTGTTGAATCCTCCCAACGCCCACAAGAAAAAGGAAGAAGATGATGTCAGACTCTTACTTCCTCCATAGGAGCCTCCGAACGCTACAACCGGAGAGTCTTCTGATGTCAGGTTCTTCTTCAGATCAATGATCAGCGTCGCGAAGTCCGCAATCGCCTGCGTGACGCACAAGTAACCGAGAGTGCTAGCGTTGCTGTAAGCCACATCTTCGCCGCCGAAAGGAATGGATTCCCCATAGTACCGATGCTGCGTTTGCCAGAAACAGATGAGACCATTCGATGCATCGATGACCAGCGTCGTCCTGCAAAATGGTACTGACCTCGATGAAGACCAATAGGGCCTTAAACGACGGCGCGATATCAAACATGAAGCCAGTGTTCTTGGCGAACAGCTCGATGCGGCCTTCGTTGCCGGTGTAGACGAAGATGGGCGACCCCTTGCCGCCCCAGTAGGTGTGGTTCACCAGGTACCTCTGCTGGAACTTGGCGTAGCTCTGCGGGTTGAAGTTGAAGTGATCCAGCGTCTGCGTGAAGTACCTCGTCTCGTACAGGCCGCTGCCGGAATACGTCTCCAACTCTCTTCGCCACTTGGGTTGACGAAGGCCGGCCGCCGTCGCATTACAGGCGTGGAAGAAGGGTGGAAGAAAGAAGAGGAAGAGAAGGGCGGCCCTGTTGGTGTCCATCTCGGACCTTGGAGGGATTACAGTGAAGACTAAGAAGCTTCCTCGATCATGGTGGTGGGCGAGAAAAGTTTATAGAGATGACGAGAACCGGTGCATGGGATTCAAAGAGGCCATGACGACGACGTGATCATGCAGTTGTGGGTTGTTCAGCGGACGGAGATCTTCGTTGGTTAAGGAGATGGTAGATGAGAAACGGAGAATAATATATATATATATATATATATATATATATATATATATATATATATATATATATATATATAAAGCTTAATAAGAAAGATTATGAATTCAAAGAATGGAGTTTAGAGATAAACTTTACTACAATATTAAAATTATTATTTTTACAATCCTCATAAGTTTTTACTTTAAATAAATATAATTAATAAAAAATATAACTAATTCAATTGATAGTGTTTTAACTAACTGACTCAATGATGTGAGACTTAATTAGATCGATGTCCGATCTTGTTCTAATAAATTACAATTTATTACTCTGCCATCTTCCTCAATCAAAATCATATTTACGTTAACTTGTTTCGGCAGTGAAGTTTCAGTAGGTTAGAAGGTACGGAGAACATTTTGCACCTATTGCTTAATGAAGCTTTGGAACTCAAAATCCTACAAATACCATTGAATATTTCCTTACGATAAGTACTTTTTAATTATATTAGATAAAAACCATAGTAAATAGATTCTATTGTAAAGAAAACGTAGTATTTAGTAAGTAATTTCATAATCACAGTAAATTCAAGGTTCAAGTATTATCTTTATATACAAATCCAAAACAAAGACTAATCTCTACAACTTTATCATAATAAAATATCATCAAAATATTATATAACTAATTCATCCTTCACTCCTCTCAATATGCACTACCCACATCGAGTAAATAATGATACTAGATATATATATATGGATCTACTTTGCATGGAGAAGCAAGCATATGCACTTCTCTCGGAAGCCATGAAGTCTTCTCCCATTGAATGCCCACATAAATATGTTGCTTGCAAGTTCATGAGAAATGAAGCCCTGGTCGTCCACCTTTAAATTTTGTTGCCTTTTGGGCCATCAATACCACCGCATCCCTATCATCTCTCCATGGACTTGCCTTGGCATCAAAGACGTGCACATGGAGCTTCCCCCCATCACTCATCTAATCACACCAAGCCACATAAAATATATGACCCATTCTACCTCAACTCACCTTAGTGCTCGAGTAATGTGACCACTCCCAAGTCAGTACTGGATTTTGTAATCCCCCATTCCTGCTCTTTGGGATTGGCTTGGGATGTGGAATCCATCAACTGTTCCACCACAGTACCTCCATCTCCATTAGAATACAAGCCCTACAAATATTTAGTGCATGGCCAATAACCTGCATGAGCTCTGCATGTCTACTATCTGGGCATGGAGATGATGAATTTTGACTGGAGATATATTTAGCCAAATCCCATTACAAGGTTCTGAAGAGGACGGTTTGTTTATGTTTCCTCGCTTGCATCAAACAAAGTACATTAATGGATTCTCATCACTTAGTCGCCAAGAGAAGACAACTATGTTTAATTGGCAGTAAATGCCCATTTGCTTAGGACGCTATATTTTAAGATCCATGCGTTAAGATCACCCTACACTTCGATGCCATATCGCACCAAATTGTAGGCTCCTCTTCTTCGCCCTTCCCGACAAGAAGAAGAAGAAGAAGAAGAAGAAGAAGAAGAAGAAGAAGAAGAAGAAGAAATAGAACTGATATGTGGAGTGCGAGGAGGAGGAGGAGGATGATGCGTACATAACAACATTGGGGTTTTGCTTGATTGATGATTGCAATTAATGTTCATTATCGAGTAAAGTTTGCAAGCTTAATGTAGTGCTATTATGTCTCCAATGCTAAACCCTGCAATCTTTATCTCAGTACTGAGAAGATGACAGTGAGTGAGCGGAAATAAACTAGTTTGTTGTTTTGTATTGAAGACGACCCTTTTGACCCCCTCGACTAGTCTATAAAATGGCATGGGAAGCTCATGGTGGTGTAGGTTCCATAGAAGCCTCTCTTCTGCTTCTGGCCTCGTTGAGCCCCGCCGCGAAAGGTTGGTGCTTCCTGCAGCTCTTCGAGGTGTCCTGTATCGGTAACTCACGGTGGTAGTGTTGCTACTCGTGGGCTGTTTCTGCCATAGGAGGAGGAGGAGGAGGATGAGCAGGCGCAGCGGCCACGGGGAGAGCCAGAAGCTGGACCTGAAGCTGAACCTGGCGTTGCCGACGAGGGGGGACACCTCTAGAAGGATGGCTACCACCGGCGGCGACGACTCCCCTCGTGGAACGTCCTCCCCCAGCTCCTGCCTGTCGTCGGAGGCAGACAGCCCCGAGGGGCCGTCGATGGTGCTCGCCGGCTGTCCACGCTGCCTCATGTACGTCATGCTCCCCGGGGATGATCCCAAGTGCCCCAAGTGCAAGAGCGCCGTCCTCCTCGACTTCCTCCATGACACCACCACCACCACCACCAAGAAGTCCAGGAAGACCTGAGTCCCCCCTGCACCTGCTACCGTTCCTTCCATGAGAAAGATTATCTTCTCTATTCTCCCTCCTAGCTTTCCTTCTCTTTTTGCTTCAGCTGATGTAAGATGTGCTAATCTTCTCCATATCATGCATCTAATCCAAGTCGCGTGTTGTTTCTCATGAGGCAAATACTTGCTTGATTTAGAGAGAGAGAGAGAGAGAGAGAGAGAGAGAGAGAGAGAAACGGTGGGCTATTTTGGAACGCAAGACAATAAAAATCAAATAAATGCAACAGTAATTGAGACGGTTGAGAATAATGGGGAAGAATTACGTCAGATGATAAATACCATTTAATTCCACCCTCACCTCTTCCTCTTCCTTCTTCAACCTTTACTTCCTCCCTTTGAATACATACAAAGGGAACATAATTGCACCACTTCAGTTCGAGCCCCGTGAGGGTCTTATCCCACCACCACCACCACCACCACCACCACAATACAATAATACTCTTACCGCCCCTCAAGGAGCAATGACTACTTCTCTTGGCCACATCACGTCACCCCCCATAAAGAACAAACCCTCATGCTTCCCAAACGAAGTGGAGAAGACACTCATCTATAGCATATTAATTAAATACGCCATACAAATATCACATACAACATTAAATCCCTAATTATCATTTTTTTTCAAAAGATAAATAAATAACGAAGATGTAAATTCGAGTCCAAAATCTTATGACCGAATTTTTGTTAAAAGAATATATTATCTAATTTATATTCTTAAGACTCGAACAACTTAAAACAATATTTCTTATCCACAAATTAATGTATAAAAACATTTGAAAGATTAGTTACATATAATAAATGAAGATCATTGCATTTAAAAATTTATGTGTGTGTTTAAAAGAGGTATAATATTAATTTATATTTGTAATGTTCTCCATATAATATAATATAATATTTATATTTGTAATGTCATCACTTTCTTTAGCTCTTTAGCAAGTTACATGTTGGTCATACAAGTAATAACAATATGATTGATTATTCAGTGAATCAAAATCCATAACATACATAAAATACAATTCAAAATTTAAAAGGTTCGTATATCTTAACATACAAACTTTTTCTTCACGAATAATTAAATATAATTTCGATATGAGATATAATAATAACTTTATTTAAGATGGTATAAGCATGTGCTTAAGGAGACATATAGATGTTATAATTAAATGATATGAAATAATTACTATTAGTGATAAAAACTATATTAGAAACTATAAATAAAATTTAAAAATACTCTTAGTCTATTTAAGAATATGATTATTTACAAATCGATCCCAAATATCTTAGATATTATTTGATATTATTATTGTTGTCTCATAATTGTTGGGGATAAATACAATTTATATCCTAAATCACATAAAAAGAAACATTATCTACTCCTCGCCATCGTCCCCCCAAGAGAGAGAGAGAGACGGATTACAGTATGACTTACGTTAACATTCACAGACATAAACACATAAACCTATTTAAGAAAAAGCTATATAAACCACGCCATAACTATTCTCGAATTCTAATAAAGTTGAATCCAATATTTCAATTAGAAATATATAAAATGTAGATCGTGATGGATCGTCTGATCATGGTGATGTGGAGGCTAACTACTCTAAAATCCTACTAAGAACAAAGAATACCTGAGACGAAACTGGTCTTCATGAATCAATCATACTGTGAACGGGTGTGAATGCATGTTCTATCTTATATATATGTTTGTGGAAATGAGTGATGTCAAGCATGAAGCCTTATCTATGATGGATTGGATTAAATATTCTGAGATGCCAACGAGTGAGCATTACGAGATCTCAACAACACAAGTCTATGATTGATGGGTTGATGAATAGTTCATCCGGCTAACCTTGAGAGATAAAATAAAAGAAAAAAAACACCAAAAATATCCTTTAATAATCAAGTCAGTTTTCGAGTGTCGAAAACTCAAAGATGATAGTATTCGTTCAATAAGTTCAGAATAAAAATGAACATGAGACTGCTGCTTGCTATATGTAGTATTAGTCTTATGAGTAATTATCAATTTAATGAAAAAAAATATTCTAAGTGTAATTAATGCTACTATAGCATATTCAGCAGATTCTCTATCATCCATTATGTCTAGTAGTAGGGGTTGAATGAACTTTTGATAATAAAAATAATTATTATTATATCAATATGTTTAAGAAAAAAAGTTTAAGGATGATATTGAAATGAGCAAAATATATTTGTTACCAATTGTGTGATTTCTTGGAAAACGCTCTTGGTTTAGTGTTTTTCAAATAATATCTCCAGAAATTCTCGAAGTCACATTGTTAAAAATCGGGTTATTTATCGGAAAAAGCGATTATACTTTTTTTTACCCAAAAAAAAAGTTATCATTTCACGTTCTATTCTCGAACTTCTATTTATAGTGGTTTTTCTATTGGTATGATTCAATAAGTTAAGAATAGTTCAATGAAATAAAGTAAACCAAAGCAACAATAAAAAAATACATTTACATTATATTGAAATTGAAAAATTAGAACATATTCTGGAAAACATAAAAAATGCATACCCAAGTCTCTATTTTTAAATAATATTTAATTTTATATAGATATTAAAATATGTGAAAAATAAGAAAAAAATTATTCTAGAATTGTATTTGAAAGTATAAATGTGTCAATGAAATGTATGTTGAATGTGTCTAAGTTATTTTTGTAATTTTGTATTATTATTGTGCTTAAATTTGAATATGTATATATAGTGTGTGTGTGTGTGTGTATGTGTATATATATATATTTTTTTTTATGTATATATGAATGAATGAACGAACGTATTGAATGAATAGGGCATAGAAAGATGTGAAAGAGTGTATTGATATTGAATGGCGTATATATGACAGTAATATACATTTGTTTGGGTAGATTCACATCCAAAGAAGACATTAAGAGCAGATATGCTGATGCCAATCAAGTATATCTCGACAACAAATAGGAATGGAGGCAAGGAGAGTCCTTCCACACCCCAGAGTGCAACCTAAGAACCAACCTCGCCTTCTCCTTCACGGAGTCTGGGCAGTTTGCTTGGAGAACTAAGCACAGCTTGGAGACAGCCCCCAGACTCATCATCTCCTGCAGCACCTCGGTGGTGGCGGAGTACCTGCACAGCGACCACAGAATCCTGACCCCTTGATCGTCCGCCAGCGACGAGACACGGAGGATCCTCTTCGAGACAGTCGCGATGCCGGCGGCATGGCCCACGAGCTCAGCCCTTCCGTCTGCGGTTGTGCACAGTTGATTCAGCAACCCCAGGTTGATCTCCGTCGTCCTCTTGTCCGGCGCCGTCAGCTCAAGCTCCACGATCTCCTTCACTCCGCCGGCCTCTACTATCTTGATCCGATTCCTTCCCCATGCGGCAGCATGTAGCAGGACCTGCAGCGCGGCTTTGGTTCCTCGCTGCGAGATCCGATCGCGGACGAGGGATAACACAGCTTGGAAGAAATCGGGAGTCAGTTGCTCTAACACTCTCGAATCTGCAGCCTCGATCACGGACTTCAAGACCACAGTTGCCGTCGATCTAACGTCGCGGTCGTCGCCCGCTCCATGATGCAGGATCCATGTCATCGAGTCGATGATGCGGCGATCGCCGTCGACAATGGGTTTCAAGTCATCAGGAGATGCTCGTAGGGAGTCGAGGACACCGAGAGCTACGTCGATCCGATCCATCTGTTTCCGCTCGGTGCATGTATTGATCACGTCCACCATCGCACCGGCGACGCCATACTGCAGCATGCACCGGCGGTTGCTCTCGTTCTCACGAGCAAGCGCAGCGATCAGATTCAGGGAGTCGAGCTGCAGCCGAGGGGCGGAGAGGCCGTGGACGAGCTTGCGGATGCCGGGTCCGTCGACCGGGGCTCTCGGCGTGGGAATCCGCTCCACCCCACGGGAGGCATTGACGACGCACCAGGCCTGGATGAGTCGGCGAAGGGTGTGGTTGGGTGTGAGGTCGGAGTCTCTCGGTAGTGGCTGCTTCGTCACCGGGCACATCGGATGGTCATCGACGAGGAGCCACCGCTCGATGCTCTCGCGGTCGTACGTCATGCCGGTGATGGTGGTGACGGGGTCCTTCATGATCTGAAGCGATATAGGACAGGTGAAGTATTGAGGGACTTCCACGGAATCCATGCTTTCTTCCCTTCTTCCTTCCTTCCTTGGAGATGATAGAGAGAAGGAAGCCTATATCTAAGACCACAGAAAGGGAGATGAGCGGAGAAAATTCCACGAGGCGACTTTAATTCGGTCATAGAATGGAACTCCCGCTTTTAATACCTTTGACCGGAGGAACATGCCGTCTGAATTCATTGACACGTAGTAAATTTACAGTTTCTAATAGAATCAAGCCGTATGAATTCATATAAGGAGTCAAAGTCCACAAAGGGTAGCTGTCAGTAGCCGTCTCCTTCTCTCCATCCCTGCATTCAATAGCAGCCAACTCGTTGTCTCTTCTCGTCACAGTCATGGCTCTTCCAACCGCGCCAGGCGCCGTCTTTCCAACGCAGACTGCGGTGTCATCGTTCCCATTCCCTTCTTGGACCGGTCAAATCCTCCACGCCTACCTCATCTTTCTCCTACTGCTCGTGTTCATTGCTCGAGTCATCTGTTTTAGAGGGTGCAGTTTCTCTAACTTTTGCTTGTTCATGAAGGCATTGCCATCGTCTTCGGCAGAGTGAAGAAGGAAGCTGTTAGCTTTATCCCACCGCGTTCTGTCGCTCGTTTCGAGGAATCCATACACCTTTAGTGTAATTATCGTGGATTCGAGTTGGTCGGATCAAACCCGATAACGCCCGTCGGACGTGTTTCTTTCGATTTGTGATCACTATTTTCGTGCTTATGTGTGTCTCTTTAAAGAGTTAGGTTAGGCTTACAAGCTGGCTAATTACATAATATCATATGTAGTTACCTATTTTTAATGTCTCCATTCCTATACTTTATTTTATAGTTACAAAAGTAAAATATTTAAGTTCATTTATCTTAACAATATTAGTTTTACCAAAGAAAACACGAGAACAAAAGATAAAAAGATAATTTTAACATTCGGTGACAGACGGTATCGATAGTAGCAAATGACGGCATCGATGCTAATGTAGTTGCCTGGACACTTCTAACGACGATAAGGATTGCTCTCACCACGGTGCCACCCACTTCCACAAGGCGTGCACCGTCCTGTCACAGACAAACTTCTAAACAGGATGTTTGATGTAATGCTTATGTATGTCCGTATCTTTTGGTATGTTCATGTCTTGTACAACATGTAGAGGGACGGTCGAATGCTTAATAGTCTCATTTTAGTTGGGTTGGTGGCCGGCCTCTTTAGGCTTGTAAATAAAGGTTGTGTCATGTGGACACGTGAGAGAGATTTTTGATCTATAATGGACCATTTTACCCCTTTGTTATGCAACTGCTCAGAGCTTGTAAAGTCTGTTTGTAATTTGCATTGTCTATGAAGTATTTTTCGGAGATGTTTGCTTGTGGATCTCGATTGAGGCGTTCTCTCTAACCCGTTCTCTCTTTTGTTGGTCCTAAGGGACAATGGGAGGCTTCGGGGAGGCTGACCTTTATGGACGGACACGCAAGGGTGCCGCACGACTTAGGCAAAACCAGCTAAGTTCGTGACAAATGGTATCAGAGCGGGACAAGCACTCATAGAAACACTTAGCATGTAAACGTGGGGGACCTAGCTGGGCTGCGTTGAGGGCAGTCAGCACACGCGCGACCGTTTGGGGGAAAACGGGCATGGAGATGTAGGGAAAAGGAGTCGCTCGGAGGAGCGGGCATCTGACATTGGCATTCAGAGGAATGGCCAACCCTTCGCACAAGAGGCACCACGAGAACAGGAAAGCTTAGAAGAATGTGGAGCGCACAAAGGTTGGGATGGCTGAGTTTGAGCTACGGCTCAACGTTGACAACTATACTTGATGGTGCTCAAGACAAGCGAGGCGCTTGGTAAAGGATGAGACCATGCAAGGTGGAATGAGTTGCTTAGCGATCGAAAGAGTTGTGTAAAGCTCACAGATGTGAGGGGAATTACTAACTCAAAGAATTCGATACTCATGCATGGGCTTGTATGCGGACGATGGAATGTTCGCGGTCATCCCAAGGCGACCGAAACTCGGCGCCATGGAGCATTAAAACTTTCTCTTCGGCATGTGAAGGATACGTCCGTAGGAGGCTAAAGTGTGCAACGAGTTCAACATATTGCTAGGCCTTGAGTGGTGCAGCGGGGGCTGTATTGACTTGAAGTCCGCAATCTAGCAAGTGCGTTTGCAGGAGGCAGAACAATGCACAGTTTGTTCAGCAGATCGGAGTAGTCCAAGGGGATGGTGGTCTCCGAAATGAAGAGAGATGTTGCTCCAATGGGACATTTATCCAGGAGTGATAAGTCCCGGCTCTCCAGAGGGAGAATCATGTGGGACAGACCTCATAAGTTGAGGAGGAGTACCTCAACAAACAACAACTCCACGAAGCTCAATGGACTGAGCAGGCGGTGAGGAGTCGTTGCATGATCTCGCTCGAGAGAATGCATTGGTGGATGCATTGCGAGATCAAGTGGGGGAGTGACCCAAAGTAACTTAAATGAAGGCACACTTGGAGTCGATATAGAGATCGGACTCAAGGGAGGGCTGACCCGTGGAATGGTGGGCACGAGGGCCACCATCAACTCAATGCAAAAACGAGGAGCGGAGCAACTTGGGTGTAACTTAGCGAAGTACTCAAGCTGTATGAAGGGAGCCAGCATAGAAGTTGGAACATGGAGCAGAGGCACTGTGCTTTCCGTAGACAGAGGTCAAGGACATGAACTCTTACAGAGGCAAGAGTAGGATCATGTTGTTCCATGGGTCCTTCATTCTAACGGAGTGGACTCATCTTGCATGGTGCCAAAGACGAAGGTAGCTTCTGGGCACATGCACCTTATCTCGGAGAAGTATTTGATGGAGGAACTAAGGTGACTCAATTTGCGGAGGCGAAATTATGTTCAGAAGGCCTTAGCACGGGTCATGAGGACTCATATGTGGGTACTCTTGAAGAATATGCCACAGTGTTGCTATTCAAGTTGCCATAAAGGAAGTGGTGCGCAGCGGAGATTGTGCTGGTAGGGGTAGAGGCCCAGGATCCAGACAACGGTGCACAAATTACAGTGAAGTTGGTGGACTTCGGGAGTTACTAGGCGACGGATTGTCCTAGAGTGGTGCTTCATTTAGGTATGACCCAAGAGTGGGTGGATGAAGGTCGATTGCCAAAGGAGCGAATAAAATCGAAGGTGGAAGTGATCCTGCGATGTATTGGCAGAGGCCACACATAGAGAGACCACAATTCGAGTTTATTCCACAAGGATCAGAATGTAATGGAGATGTCACCAGGAGGCGACATGGTGCAGCGGATCGTGGTGGAACAGTTCGTGGCAATGCGATACACACAACATAGTCCTGTGAGGGACTAGATCATACGGAGGTATGATCGGGAGCTACTGGAAGTTCCACTTCGGTGAACAACACGACGACAAGAAGGGCTATGGATTCAAGGAGTGAAGGCCATGGTATCGCAGAGGCAGGTCTTCCGTGCGTGCATCGAATTTTGCATCGGATGAAAACCTTGGTCATCAGCATATGGGGGCTGGGTTCCACCAAGGGAAAAGTTCGAATGCAAGTACCAGTTAGTTTCATGGGAGGGACTTGATCATGCGGAGGTATGATCGAAGCAGCTAGAGAGTTGGACTACTCCAGAGCTCATATTCGTTTAAGGGGGCCCGGCAAGTCAGAGGACAAGGTCGAGTAAGCGAACGTTGCTACCAAGGAAGCTAAGGAGAACAGAATTAGTGCAAACCCTACAACATGATGACAGAGGCCATGCATGGGAGTTGCAGTCTGTCTTTCCATCGACCAAACGGACTGCTTGGAGAACACAGAGGTGTTGAAGCAGGGGGTCCAAAGGGGCGAGGAAGCGACGACGAGTCCAGAGGGACTTAGTTACCCAAAATCAAGCATCAGTTAGAATGGAGGTCGACTCAGAGGAGTGCCTCGGAGACATATCTACTGATCGTGAAGAAAAGGGATACAGATGCGAGGCGACAGATAGTAGGGCCATGGGCATGGCAGCGCCATGGTACCGCAGAGGCGGGACTTCCGTGAAAGTCATTGATCCCTTGCTCTCATTGAGGGAGAGCGCTTGGTCGTGAAAGGGGCCAAGGAGGTGGAGCATGCAGAGACAATCTCCAAGTACCGAGACAAGGCTGAAGGGCAGAGGCCGAGGAACTTCGTAAGACCGGTGTCAATGAGCTTCTCATCAAGATAGCCGAAAGTGAAGGACTTCGGGTCATGCAAGAGTGCATAACCAAGGAACGAAGCAGACAGTACGTGGTGCTGGACCTTTGCTACTCAGTGGAGTAGGCGACAGGGTTGATGGAGAAGACGGTACAATCCTAGAGGCGACCAAACCTATGAGAGAATTACTCCAAGTTGGGGTGAAAACTTCCTGCATTCCAGAAGTTCGATGGCATTGAGAAGGTGAATCACAGTAACTAACTCAACGCAAGGAGTGCAAACACTTCAAGTGCTTTAGAAGTGTAAGCAAAGAGCAGGAGAAGGCTAGTAACCAGCTCGATGCATGGAGTACAACCTCGAGGAGGCGGGCAAAGTCAAGTAACCTTTGCTTTCTCAACCCTTAAGAGAATGGGCGAAACCGAGTACCCTAATTCTCTTATCTATCCAGTAGTGGAGCTCTGCACAAGTTCAAAGACCCTTCGAAGATAATGGAAGATAATAGTTGTCAAATCCTCGCCAACGGTGATCAGTGCTACTGAGAGTAGATTGTCCGCTTCATTTCCCAACGAAATGTCAATCGAAAACGGAAGTGATGCGAACCTACTTGGATATGACAACTAAGTGAAAGAAGAGTCAATGAGCAAATTTTGTGGAGGAAGGACCCAAAACTTCAGAAGTTTGCGAGATGATGCTCGTTAAAGCTCCAACAAGCATCCACCCAGTTCAAGCAGCATGAGAAATTTGAGAGACTGGCGTAGTAAGGATGGTCTTTTTCTTCATCTGGAGGATCCGCAGGAATCAACAAGGATCAACACAACTCAGCCAACCCCACACCAGAGTCAGAGTCATTGGTGAGTTGAAGCAGCATGGCGGATCAAAGGTTCGACTACTCAAAAACGACAGCGGAGAGCAGCTGGGAGCCAAGAGACGCATTGCAGTTGGAGCAGAAGATTGAAGACTCAACAAAGGCGAGGAGTTACAGTGTCGGCAAAGGCTTCGACGAGGACGTCGAAGGAATAAGTGGGGGAGAATGTCACGGACAAACTTATAAATAGGATGTTTGATGTAATGCTTATGTATGTCCATATCTTTTGGTATGTTCATGCCTTATACAGCATGTAGAGGGACAGCCGAAGGCTTAATAGTCCCATTTTAGTTGGGTTGGTGGCCTCTTTAGGCTTGTAAATAAAGGTTATGTCATGTGGACATGTGAGAGAGATTTTTGGTCTATAATGGACCATTTTACCCTTTGTTGTGCAACTATTCAGAACTTATAAAGTCTGTTTGTAATTTGCATTATCTATGAAGTGTTTTTGGAGATGTTTGCATGTGGATCTCGAATGAGGCGTTCTCTCTAACCCGTTCTCTCTCTTTGTGGGTCCTAAGGGACATGGGAGGCTGACCTTTGCGGACGGACACGTAAGGGTGCCGCACGACTTAGGCAAAACCAGCTAAGTCCATGACAGTCCGCCCCACGCCGCATTGCATCTGCATCAACGCTGACGTAGTTGTCGAGCGGCTACTATGTTGGCATTGATGCAACTGGTGGTGGTCATTGTGGTGTCTACGACGAAGATAGTGGTTGCTTCATCGCTAACCCATTGGGTGGATCCATCTCATTGGCATTGTTGGCATTGACATTAATGCAGTTACTTGGCTACCTATGATGACAATAAGATCTGGTCTCACCGTGATGCCACCTGTCTCCATGAGGAGCGTGTTGTAGGCCTCATCGTTACCTGCCTTGCATCGCATTGCATCTGTGTGAACACTGACATAGTTGTCGCTCGACAATTGCATCAACATCGACATAAATGCAATGTGGCGCGATGTAGTTAGTAGCGGGGGGAGCGATAGGAGCTTTGGCAACCCCAGCTTTGGGTTAAGGCTGGGATCCACCCAACTAGTCAATAACGAGATAGCCATCATTTTCACTATAGACACCACAACGACCAGCACTATCTGCATCGACATCGACACAATCGTCGCTCAGCAACTATATTAGTGTTAAC